>NC_073695.1:19282101-19283528 GCF_029784165.1 Wyeomyia smithii
GGGGCATAATGAGCACACGGGGCGAAATGGGCACCCCTCTTTTATGTGAAACTACGCATTTTTTAATACAATATGGTATGTGAAACTCTTTCGTAGTTACTACAGTATCTCTTTATATAGAACAAAAGTGGTTTGTCTGTTTAAAATATGAAAATTTATTAGAATTTAAATGGCTCAATCGAGTATGTAGACACATCAATATGACGTATGGGTCGTACCCCAAATTTCACCATCATTAAAGTTTTGATTTTAAGCTATAATTAGTATTAAAAACTCATGTTACTTCAACTAATTCGATAGGGGCGAAATAGTCACCTTGAGGTGGGGTGAAATGAGCACACCTTGTCACATAAAATTACCTGAAATTCATCTCAGTAGACTTGTGAGTTTGTCTGTTTCCATAGTCAGTGTTTGTTTACAGTGATGGTGCGAACATATATTAGAAAATCTTTGAGACCGAATCAGTCAGAAAAAAGGACTGCAGGCAGAATTGGCCACCATAAGGCGCGACGGGACATTCAAGAAACAAGCCGCCAATCATCACGGCATCCCGCGACCAACGTTGGCCCATTAGTTGTACTTCTACGCAGTTTCAAGACATGTTCTATAAGAGTGCTCATTATACCCCGAGGGTGCTCATTATGCCCCAGTGGGGTGCTCATTGTGCCCCACACATCGGCTGATTGCGAATTTTTGATGCATAAATCTAATTTGTGTTTTTCACCATTTTACGATAAATTTTTCAATTTGTGAATAGTGTACCTTTGATTATAGATAGTTAATTCAAGTTTTGCACTGAAAATAGCTTAAAATTTTTGTCGTTTTCCATGCTTAAATCAGCAACCAAGTTAGGGTGCTCATTATGCCCCTTTTCCCCCTACTGCGTCTTTAATTTTATTCGTCGTTGGTTCGTGTTACTAAAAATTTTGTCCAGGTTGCATCGAAAGCAACCGCCAAATTGTTATTTTGTTCTACTTCGCTGAAGACGAAGAAGGGAATAAGTCGATTATGACTTGTAAAATAGTATCAAAGATATTTAACATGTCGATTTAAAATTAGCCAATTCACTTTTAATGAGTCTTTAATGATTACAGCGTTATTAAAATTTATCAAGTGATGGCTTAAGGATTATCAAATACCTACTGGTTGATAGGGAGTTTATTGCATGTCTACCAAAATTTCATCCCATTACAATATTCCAGTATTTAAAAAAAAATTGTCCAATCACAAATAAACAAAAATATTTTAACTGAGAAAGTTCGCTTTAACAAGTCACAAGCAAACAGGATTTCGTAACTTTTTCCGCTTTTTGGTGGGCAGCACATTGGTGAAAGACATAAGTAAGTTATCTGGCAAACACCAAATTTCTTCCCCAGATAGGTGCCTTGCAATCATAAACCCAACCAGCGCCAATACCGCGGGAAAAA